>NC_048305.1:46188338-46200715 GCF_013100865.1 Trachemys scripta elegans | reverse complement strand
CGCGGGGCCGGGGTCGCGGGGCCGGGAAGCCGGTCCAGGGTCGCGGGGCTGGGGAGCTAGGCCCGCGGGGCCGGGCCGGGAGCCGGTCTGGGGTCGCGGGGCCGGGGTCGCTGGGCCGGGAGCCGGGGGGTGCGCCGGGCCGCCGGGGGGGTGCGCCGGGTCAGGCCGGGGACCGGCAGTGCTGGGCGGGCCGGGGGTGCTCCGCCGGGGCCGGCACCCCAGGGCCCGAGAAGACCCAGGCTGGAGCCGCCGGGGGGCCAGCCTGGGCCGCGCCTCCTCCCCCCACACTCCCCCTTACCTGCTTCAGGCTTCCCGCGAATCAAATGTTCGCGGGAAGCAGGGGAGGGGGCGGAGACTTTGGGTAGGGGGCGGAGTTGGGGCGGGGGTGTGGGCGGGGCTGGGGGCGGGGCTGGGGGCGGGGCTGGGTCCCCGTGGAGTGTCCTCCATTCGGAGGCACAAAATATGGTAACCCTAACCATTTCTGACTCTTAGGCCTCATTACTTATACCCCCATTGTATCTCTTTGTAGTTAATAAACGTGTTATATCTAATCCAGTGGTTTTTTAAATTGGAGTGCCTGGGTACTCAAGATAAAATAAACTGGCATATTATTCCCTTAAAGGAATAAGTGACTTAATACATATATTTGTACTGTCCAGGAGAGGACTGGGCAGTGTAGGACCTACATTTCTGGGGGAAGATCTGGAACTAGGGGTGTATTGGGAGTCACCCTGCAGTACAACTAAGGCTGATGAGAGCCAGGGTGTTGCTGGCAGTGTGCAGTTACACACAAATACTAAGTGTGGCTTGTGTGCTGTAAGAGGGGGGAGTTACTACAGCAAGGCATTGTGAGACACCCAAGGTTGCAGGGCAGGGGTGACACAGCCCCCCACTAGTCTGGATTGTGCCCTAGGATGTCACAGGGTGGGTGGGAGTAGGTGTTCCTATTTGGTGGTGTTGACTCTGTTTAAAGGGGGTGATAGGGTATGTTCCCCAGGCTCACCCTGAAGGAGTTAATGGAGGCCAGAGGGGCCAATAAAACTATTAGGCTGCAAGCTGCGGGAATTAAGGCTGAGAGCAAAGCCCCAATTAGGGGAAGTTCACCAATGCAGGGGACAAGTGGGGTTTCTATAAAGCCAGGAGCTGATAGCAGAAAGGGGTTGCAGGGAAGCAGTTTTCAGTGACTCCCTGGGGGAAGGGAAGTGTGTTTGGGGCTTGAGAAATTAGTCCTCAGTTACTCCCTGGGAGGAGGGAGTTTGGACAGGCAAACTAGGGGGTAGGGAGCTAAAAGAGCAGGAAAGGATCAGAGAAAAGGCAGTAAGGTTCTGGGGGTGCAGACCTTGGCTGCTGATTAGAAGATCCTGGAGCTGTGCAGAGAGTGGGGCTTGGTTCCCCTACCAGCCACTGGGGAAGTGAGGCAGTGAATGAAAAGATTGTCTAAGACAGCTGTTAAAGAAAGAATGGAAGGGGAAAACACACATAATGATCTGACTGGATGGCCAAGTCACAAAGAAGGAGCACCCTGAGTCTCAGGCCTGGTCTACACTACGAGTTTAGGTCGACTTTAGCAGCGTTAAACCGAATTAAGCCTGGACACGTCCACACAACGAAGCCCTTTCTTTCGACTTAAAGGGTCCTTTAAACCGGTTTCTTTACACCACCTCCGACGAGGGGATTAGCGATAAAACCGGCCTTTGCGGGTCGGAATTGGGGTAGTGTGGACGGAAATCGACGTTTTTGGCCTCCGGGAGCTATCCCACAGTGCTTCATTGTGACCGCTCTGGACAGCACTCTCAACTCAGATGCACTGACCAGGTAGACAGGAAAAGACCCGCGAATGTTTGAATTTCATTTCCTGTTTGCTCAGCGTGGAGAGCACAGGTGACCACGCAGAGCTCATCAGCACAGGTAACCGTGATGGAGTCCCAGGATTGCAAAAGAGCTCCAGCATGGACCGAACGGGAGGTACGGGATCTGCTCGCCATATGGGGAGATGAAGCAGTGATAGCTGAACTCCGTAGCAGTAAAAGAAATGGAAAAGTATTAGAAAAGATCTCCAAGGCCATGAAGGACCGAGGCCATAACAGGGACACACAGCAGTGCCGCGTGAAAATTAAAGAGCTACGGCAAGCTTACCACAAAGCCAGAGAAGCAAACGGAAGGTCCGGGGCAGAGCCGCAAACTTGCCGCTACTACGCGGAGCTGCATGCGATCCTAGGGGGTGCAGCCACCACTACCCCAACCGTGTGCTATGACTCTCTCACTGGAGAAACACACAGGGAAGACGGTTCGGGGAACGAGGAAGATGACGATGGAGGTACTGTAGGTAGCTCACAGCAGCAAGGAAGCAGGGAAACCGGTTTCCCCAACAGCCAGGATATGTTTGTGACCCTGGACCTGGAACCAGTAACCCCCGAACTCACCCAAGACCCTCAGGGCACACAGGAGACCTCTGGTGAGTGTAACTTTGTAACTATTTGAACATTACAAAAAAAAAGCAAGCGTGTTTAATGATTAATTTGCCCTGGCAATCGCGGTCAGTACATCTACTGGAAAAGTCTGTTAACGTGTATGGGGATGGAGCGGAAATCCTCCAGGGACATCTCCAGAAAGCTCTCCTGGTTGAAATGGGGTGATTTTATTAAGGGGATATTCAGAGGCGCCCGTTCCTGCTCTTCTGACCAGAAATGTTCCCCCGCTGTTAACCACGCGGTGGGGGGGAGGGGTGAAGTGATCATCCCAGAGAATCGAGTGTGTGTGTGTGTGTGTGGGGGGGTGGTTTACTTGTGTTTGTGCCGCATGTTAACCGGGAAACCGCAGCCCCCTCCTTTTACATTGAAACCCCATTTTAAATGGACAGCCCAATTCATCCTTGATATGGGAAATGCGCTGCTGTTTGCAACCTTTCCCGCATGTTAAGAAGGTTAAAAAAGCCAAAACACTGTGGCCTACCATGGCTGCCTGAAAGACGAAATATGCGACCTTGTAATGAAAGAGTATACCCATTGTTCTCTAAAATGTGTCTTTTTTAACCACCTCTCCCTTCTCCTCCACCAGCTGCAAATGTTTCTCCTTCACAGAGGCTCGTGAACATTAGAAAGAGAAAACATAGGACGAGGGACGATATGTTCACGGAGCTGCAGATGTCCTCCCACGCTGATAGAGCACAGCAGAATGCGTGGAGGCAGTCAATGTCGGAGATGAGAAAAGCCCAATATGAACGAGAGGAGAGGTGGCGGGCTGAATCGCGGGATGAACAGAGCAAGTGGCGGGCTGAAGACGATAGGTGGCGTCAGCTTGCAGACAGACGGCAAGAGGCAATGCTCCGTCTGCTGGAGCATCAAACTGATATGCTCTAGCATATGGTTGAGTTGCAGGAAAGGCAGCAGGAGCAGAGACCGCTGCTACAGCCCCTGTGTAACCAACAGCCCTCCTCCCCAAGTTCCATAGCCTCCTCACCAAGACACCCAAGAACACGGTGGGGGGGCCTCCGTCCACCCAGTCACTCCACCCCAGATGATCGCCCAAGCATCAGAAGGCTGGCCTTCAATAAGAGTTAAAGTTTTAAAATGCAGTGTGTTCTTTTCCATCCCTCCTCCCCCACCCATCCCAGGCTACCTTGGCAATTATCCCCCTACCTCTGTAAGGAACTAATAAAGAATGCATGAATGTGAAAAAACAATGACTTTATTGCCTCTGCAAGTGGGAGGGGAGGGTGGGGTGGGGTGGTTGGTTTACAGGGAAGTAGAGTGAACTGGGTCGGGGGGGGTTGGAGGGTTCATCAAGGAGAAACAAACAGAAGTTTCACACAGTAGCCTGGCCAGTCACAAAACTCGTTTTCAAAGCTTCTCTGATGCGCACCGCGCCCTGCTGTGCTCCTCTAACTGCCCTGGTGTCTGGCTGCGCGTAATCAGCGGCCAGGCGAGTTGCCTCAACCTCCCACCCCGCCATAAATGTCTCCCCCTTACTCTCACAGATGTTGTGGAGCGCACAGCAAGCAGCAATAACAATGGGGATATTCTTTTCGCTGAGGTCTGAGTGAGTCAGTAAGCTGCGCCAGCGCGCTTTTAAACGTCCAAATGCACATTCCACCACCATTCGGCACTTGCTCAGCCTGTAGTTGAACAGGTCCTGACTCCTGTCCAGGCTGCCTGTGTACGGCTTCATGAGCCATGGCATTAAGGGGTAGGCTGGGTCCCCAAGGATCACGATAGGCATTTCAACATCCCCAACAGTCACTTTCTGGTCCGGGAAGAAAGTCCCTTCCTCCAGCTTTCGAAACAGAGCAGAGTTCCTGAAGACGCGAGCATCATGTACCTTTCCCGGCCATCCCACGTTGATGTTGGTGAAACGTCCCTTGTGATCCACCAGAGCTTGCAGCAGCATTGAAAAGTACCCCTTGCGGTTTACGTAGTCGGTGGCTTGGTGCTCCGGTGACAAGATAGGGATATGGGTTCTATCTATGGCCCCGCCACAGTTTGGGAATCCCATTTCAGCAAAACCATCCACTATTGACTGCACGTTGCCCAGAGTCACTACCCTTGCTATCACCGGGTCTTTCATTGCCCTGGCAAATTGGATCACAGCAGCCCCCACCGTAGATTTGCCCACTCCAAATTGATTCCCGACTGACCAGTAGCTGTCTGGCGTTGCAAGCTTCCACAGGGCTATCGCCACTCGCTTCTCAACTGTGAGGGCTGCTCTCATCTTGGTATCCTGGCGTTTCAGGGCAGGGGAAAGCAAGTCACAAAGTTCCATGAAAGTGGCCTTACGCATGCGAAAGTTTCGCAGCCACTGGGAATCGTCCCATACCTGCAGCACGATGCGGTCCCACCAGTCTGTGCTTGTTTCCCGGGCCCAGAATCGGCGTTCCATGGCATGAACCTGCCCCAGTGACACCATGATTTCCACATTGCTGGGGCCTGTGCCTTGTGAGAGGTCTATGTCCATGTCAATTTCCTCATCACTCTCGTCGCCGCGCTGCAATCGCCTCCTCGCCTGGTCCGGGTTTCGCCTTGGCATGTCCTGGCTCTGCATATACTCCAGGACAATGCGCGTGGTGTTCATAGTGCTCATAATTGCCGCGGTGATCTGAGCGGGCTCCATGATCCCAGTGCTAGCTATGGCACCTGGTCTGAAAAAAGGCGCGAAAGTAGTATCTGATGGACCAGGAGAAGGAGGGAGGGCGGGAGGGAGGGAGGCCCGAGTGACGACATGGCGTACAGGTACAGGAACAGGGAGAAACACAAATAACTGTCACACAGAATGGTCCCCCCAAAGATTAAACTGAAAACCGTGGGCTTAGCAGGCCATTGATTTCACGGAGGAAGGGGAAGCAAATGAATACAGAACAAATCTATTTTTTACATCTTAAGCTGGCAGCCGACGGTGCAGCATGAGTGATAGCCTCTCCAGTACGATGACGATGGGTACCAATCATAATATACCATCATCTGCCAAAAGGCAAGGGGCTGCTGCTGTGTAGCAATGCAGCCCCACGTCTGCCAGCCCCACGTCCGCCAGCACCCAGCATCGCCCTCGGCCTCTTCTGGGTGCTTAGCAGACAATATTGGGCAATTGGCAGAAAATAGTATATTATGACTGGTAACCGTCATCATCGAAACAGTAGCATGTCTGCCCAGGTGGCCATGATTGACAGCCATACCAGTACGACGACGACGGGTACCAGTCATAATATACCATCGCCTGCAAGGGGCTGGTGCAATGCAGCACTACGGCTGCCAGCCCCACGGCTATCACTCATGCTACACCGTCTACCGCCAAAAGGCAGTTAGCAGCTGCTGCTGTGTAGCAATGCAGTCCCACGTCTGCCAGCACCCAGAGGACATATGGTGACGGTGAGCTCAGCTGAGCTGAGCGGGCTCCATGCTTGCCGTGGTATGTTGTCTGCACAGGTAACCCAGGTAAAAAGGCGCGAATCTATTGTCTGCCGTTGCTGTGACGAGGGGGGAGGGGCCTGACGACATGTACCCAGAACCGCCCGCGACACTGTTTTGCATCATCTGGGCATTGGGATCTCAACCCAGAATTCAAAGAAAAGGCGCGAAAGGCGCTTCTCGGCTCTCTGAGCTGTGGCGCAAACGTAGTATCTGACGGACTAGGGGAAGGAGGGAGGGCAGGCCGAGTGACGACATGGCGTACAGGTACAGGTACAGGAACAGGGAGAAACACAAACAACTGTCACACAGAATGGTCCCCCCAAAGATTAAACTGAAAATCCTGGGCTTAGCAGGCCGTTGATTTGACGGAGGGAGGGGGAAGCAAATGAATACAGAGCAAATCTATTTTTTACATCTTAAGACGACGGTGCAGCATGACTGATAGCCCTCGGCATCTTTCTGGGTGCTTGGCAGCAAATACGGGGCAGTGTATGACGATGGTCTTCAGGCCTATTGCACAATCGGCTGCTCAGGGAAGACTCTGCTAACGTACGATGACCCGACTTGTAATAGGACGGCTAACAGTCGTAATACACCATTTACTGCCAAAAGGCAAGCCCCACGGCTGCCAGCACCCAGATCGCCGATGAAGGCTACCAGTCTACTGCACCGTCTACCGCCAAAAGGCAGTTAGCAGCTGCTGCTGTGTAGCAATGCAGTCCCACGTCTGCCGGCACCCAGAGGACATATGGTGACGGTGAGCTCAGCTGAGCTGAGCGGGCTCCATGCTTGCCGTGGTATGTTGTCTGCACAGGTAACCCAGGTAAAAAGGCGCGAATCTATTGTCTGCCGTTGCTGTGACGAGGGGGGAGGGGCCTGACGACATGTACCCAGAACCGCCCGCGACACTGTTTTGCATCATCCGGGCATTGGGATCTCAACCCAGAATTCCAAGGGGCGGCGGAGACTGCGGGAACTGTGGGATAGCTGTGGGATAGCTACCCATAGTGCAATGCTCCGGAAGTCGACGCTAGCCTTGTACTGTGGACGCGGTCCGCCGACTAGAGCACCTAGAGCATTTTATGTGTGGACACACACAATCGGCTGTATACAACCGATTTCAATAAAACCGGCTTCTATAAATTCGAACTAATTTCGTAGTGTAGACATACCCTTAGACTGAGAGCGCGGGAGCAGGGCATGCAATGAGCAGTGGAAGGGGCCCCCTGACCTGGAAAGAGCTGATTTCCATGGAGCAGCCAGGAGGAGGTGCAACCTACGGTGAGTGGACACTGTTAAGCAGGGTCTCAGATGCCATTTCTAACCATCAATTCCCACTTCTTTAGTACCTAACATTTATCACACTTCCAAGGACATACTTGTCTTTAAGGCACTTTTAAGATTAGAAAAGCCATCCCCCTGTTTTATCCCCAAATAGGATCTACCTAAGAATAAAGACAATAGGAAAATGGTTCCCATCATGTGAATCACTTTAAGGATCCACAGATCAACCACGGTCAGGAATTCCTCCCCCTGAGAATAGAAACTAAAACGGCTAAATGAGTATTGTTAACTAGCTAGCCAAGAATCTATGCTGCATTTTAAAAGCTGTGGTAGCACGTCTCAGAGCCCAGGTCTACAGACTTGGGCTCATACTATGGCACTAAAAACAGCAGTGTAAATGTTGCTGCTTAGCATCTGAAACCCATCTCCCTTCCTGGATTTCACAGCCTGGGATTCAGCCCAAGCCCAATGTCTGAGCAGCAGTTTTCAGTGCTGTAGCCACAATGTGGATCTAGAGACTCCGAGATTTGCTGTTGTGTGTTTTACACAGAGCTGAAAGTAAGCTAGTCCGGTCCAGTACGACATACTGGCAAGAGCCTGTACGCCGTGCCAGACCGCACCGGCTTCCACAGCAGGGATTTAAAGGGCTCTGGGCTCCCCGCCGGGCATCCAGAGCCCTTTAAATCCTGCCAGCAGCTCCGGCGGCAGGGCTGGGGCCAGATTTAAAGGGCTCAGAGCTCCCTGCTGCTGCGGTGGGGTTTTAAAGGCCCCGGAGCTCCGCAGCAGCCGGAGCCCCAGGCCCTTTAATTTGCCCCTGAGGCTCCCAGCCACCTCTGTAGCTGGCAGCCCCAGGTTGATTTAAAGGCCCTGAGGCTCCCAGCCACAGCCGGTGCCCCACGGCCTTTAAATCTTGAGAGGCCCCGCCTCTTCCAGTTGAGGACACGCCTCTTCCGGATGAGGCTACGCCTCCTCAGGACTCTGGTAGTACCGGTAAGTTTTGTAAGTTACTTTCACCCCTGGTTTTAAACCAGTGTAGGCATATCCCAAGTTAGCAAGCAAGGGTGACAGCCTGCTTTCCTATGCAAAGTAACCCACTATGTAACCTGCACAGAGGGGATGTACATTGATTTTATTTACCAATTGTGTGTTACAGAAGATGTTTATCTGACTAGCACAGACCATGAATTCACATCTGCCTGAGAGGCTATAGCTGGATTTTCTCCAGGAACCCTTTAAAGATTAAAAAGTGGAAGTTATAATATGATTGTTTCTTTTCTTAGGAATCCAGCACCAGCCTTTACCATACTTACACACGCACACAATTTACAGTTTGAAATTTCTTTTCACTGAATAACACTCCAAAGGTGAACCATTACAACATGCCCTAACTAGACTAACATCACTAACTAACAGGTTTCAGAGTAGCAGCCGTGTTAGTCTGTATCCGCAAAAAGAACAGGAGTACTTGTGGCACCTTAGAGACTAACGAATTTATTAGAGCATAAACTTTCGTGGACTACAGCCCATGCATATAGAATGGAACATATATACAATATATGTTCCATTCTATATGCATCCGAAGAAGTGGGCTGTAGTCCACGAAAGTTTATGCTCTAATAAATTTGTTAGTCTCTAAGGTGCCACAAGTACTCCTGTTCTTATCACTAACTAAAGAGTTGTTGTTTTCCCTTGAAACAAAGACAATAACACAGGGCCTAAACCCTAACTAATATAGATATTTAAATCTCACAAAATAAGTACAGGGATTGGGATTTCTGACTATCGGAGATCTTCAGCTTTCACCTAAGTTCACCCTTGGTATTGGCAATAAAACATTGAGTTGAACAGCATAACAAATTATTTCAGTGTCCACAACATAGAGTACATACTCAACTTCAAATAGCTGTTAAGCTTACACAGTGCCTTTGGCCTCCAGTCTATGATTCCTCCTTTTTTCGACTCTGCCTTCCCACTGCCACCTTCTATATCAGCCCTAGAGCAATGGTTTTAAACCTGTGGCCCAAGGACCGCTGGGGTTCCCCAGACTATCTAAGATTTCCACAGGGTTCTGCACCTCCATTTGAAACTTTTTAGGAGTCCGCAAATGAAAAGTTGCCCAAGAGGAAGTAGAAACAGCAGCTGTAATTACAGCAATAAGGCTTTTGGCTGAGTACCGGAGAAAAAGAAAAGGGGGGTTGCAATTGCACACTGTGAGTGGATCAAGAGATGGGTGGGGAAGCTGAAATTTAGTCAAACTAGAAATGATTGGCTGTAAGATGGACAGTCAAATGGGGCAAACTATCTTTTACCCCTACAAATCCAAACCACGTTTTCACTCCAAATTATAAACTGTAATCTTTCACCCCAAATTAGAATCTGCACATTTGTTTGCCTGAGTCACATATACTGCTTTCTATACATGGATAATGTCTCTTGTCCTATTGTAAGTCCTGAATCACATGAAATGCTTATGTACAATCAAAGAATGTACACAGATTATAAGGGATTTTATTGGTTTACCTTGTAAATAATGCTTGCCCTCTAGAAGTAGTAGGAATTGTCTGACACAAGGAAGGAAAAATGTAGAAAGAGATCCCAAAGTTATACCCTGGTATATATTAGGTAAAATCCCTTTAAGGGGGGATCCCAACTGATAGCAGAGATTGGTGAAATACAATCCTTGAAATGAATAAAACATAAAAAGCCTCCAATAAGAAATGGATTGAATACATTTGTTATGCAGCGATGCTATCTACTCAGATTTCAGCTTCCATCAGCATCTAGTACTCATTTGGCATGTGTCCAGTTCTTCAGTGAGCACTGAAGTTAGAGTGTATAAAACTGAGGTCACCAGGTGCAACTGGAGAGTTGACTGTACCCAACAAGCAGTGGCAGGTCAAGGGTGACTGACACCGGGACCAGCAACGTGGAAAGGACTCTTCCCCCATCCAAGGAATAAGAGGAAAAGAAGTGGTGAGATTTGGTTTCAATGATTGTATTTCCCTTTCTGTTCCTTAATAGAAACAACTAGATTATCTTAATAAGTCTGCAGTGTCCAGTGAGACATCAGGGACCCATATTTTAGATTTTAAATCCAAATAAATCAGCATAAGAAATCCATTCAGATAGTAGTAACCACACTTTTAAAAGTCCCTTAAAAACACGTGCATTCTTAGTGTGCTTAAATGCTGGCTACTAAAGAATTAAAAATTGATAATCATAAGTAAATGTAACTTGGCAATATTCATTATTCTTTGGCATAACTGCTGAACCTCAACTCTAGTCTGTGATAATTTCTTGCAAGCCTGTAGTGTGTGTGTGTGTGTGTGTGGTATGCACTAGAACATTGGTTGTGCCTACACTCAAATGGTGAACTGTTAATTGTGCACTAATTAATCACCAGTATGGTTCTGGGTGAATTAATAAATTGTTGATAAAGAATAAGCAAATGAACAGTGTTTCTCAAATCACAACAAGTTAAGTTGACCTGAAAAACACCCAGAATGAAAATTACTAAGCTAATGGTCCTGAACTCAGGGTATCATTTTAGATTCCATTCAGTACTAGCTCTAACCATTACCCAATTGACAAACCAACTTTGCTAGATTTCAGCATTTAAATCTAACTGGCACCTCAGCAAAATCATAAAAACTGACCACCAAACTCCCCCTTCATGCTGAATCAACTATCAACAGAGCCTGTCAGAATGTCTTGAATATTGAAAACAATATTTTCATTTTGAAATAAAAAAAACCCCATCTGCTTAATGTGCTTTTACTGTTTTTTTTTTTTTTTTTTTTTGTCCAAATCTACTCTTAGCCCAATTCCTTGCATTTGCCCTGTATATACTGGCCTTATCTGCTTTGGAGCAATATCCCCAGGGCAGAAGAGTGGCTGGAGCAGTTGTTTTTTTAACAATCAGTTCAGTTACTTAGAGGGTCCAAGAGTACTTGTGGCATCTTAGAGACTAACAAATTTCTTAGAGCATAAGCTTTCATGGGCTACAACCCACTTCTTTGGATGCATCCGAAGAAGTGGGTTGTAGCCCACGAAAGCTTATGCTCTAATAAATTTGTTAGTCTCTAAGGTGCCACAAGTACTCCTGTTCTTTTTGAGGATACAGACCAACACGGCTGCTACCCTGAAACCTGTCATTAGAGGGTCCAAGTGGCTTTCTCTTGCCTACAACAGTGTTCCAGATAGTTTCCATGATTTCAGTGGAGCCAGTCTTAAAATGGGTTAGCTTCTGGGAAGCTTTCCTAGTATAGACAAGCTCAATGTCTCTTTTGCTTGGCTTTTCCTTCTGTTCTTTCCCTACAAAAATTATAGGGTGATGTAAGAGCACAGACACAATTTGTGTAGAGCTAGCAATTGTCAGGGGCTCATGTGCTGCACAGCTTACTGGACCTAGATTCTGCAGCAAACAAACTCTGCACTAGCAGAATCCTTAGTATAAAAAGAGAGGGTTGTAATGAACTAAATCTGAAAATGACTATTAGTACAGTAGCCTGGCTTAGAGACCTTTGTATTAAATTCAATTTGTGTTATAGTGTCCCCATCTTTTTCACTGAGCCACAAACTGTTGCACTCATTGCGTTAGGGAAGATGTCAGGGGAAAAGTAGCTTCATGAGGTTGGGCTCTCCCAGCTTGCTACATACTCTCAGCCATACGCACGGTCTCTTTTAGGCAAGCAAGTTGTCCAACTTAAAAAGTTTCTCTGCTCAGATGTCATTTAGTGGCTCACTGCCTCCCCTCTCAGGGGACTCTGGCAGTCCTGCTTTCTAGCTCTCTCTCAGCCAGTTCCTTCTCAGTGGGGGTGTCTCAGGTACAGCCTCACCCCCTTAATTGGCCCAACTGGGGGCATCTGTTCTGACACATCGGAGCTGAATCTATGTCAGTTGCAGGGCCCAGTCCCTCTGTGACATACCTCCCCCACCTCTTTCACAGGCAGGCTCTTTCTGCCTCATGGGGGGCTGCTCTAACCTCACCCCTAAACCAAAACAAAACATAAGCGTCTACATATAAACTCATGCACAGCGGTGTCCCCTCCGTCTTTAAAGCCAGCTTCAAAACTCACACCCTCCCCGGGCACAGTCCACCTAACTTAGGGTTACCATATCTATTAAATAAAAAAAGAGGACCCTCCACGGGCCCTGGCCCCGCCCATTTTTCCCCCCCCAGCCCCGCCCCAA